>NC_088409.1:72665979-72684591 GCF_034236695.1 Oncorhynchus nerka
GGGAGAAGGAGATAGAGGCACGAGGGATGAAATGGAGCAACAGAGAGAGAGAAAAAGAGGCAGGGTAGCAGATGGAAAGAGAGAGCTGTGGCAGAGGATGCCTGTCTGTCTCTGCTATCGTCTGTGTGTCAGTCTTTGGGGGATTTATGTGTTTGTTTGTGTCTCAGTCCCCGACTCTGTCACTTCTGTAATGCGTGCCACATTTTGGGCTGTCACAGACGTTCGCCTGCTTGCTCACCATGGAAACGTGGGGCTTTCCCCTATTCTTCTCCTCTCTTCTTCTCTATCATTCTCTAGGTTGGTGAATGCATAGAGCCTTAACCCCAGCCTACCATAGACCTCCATAGCGATTGCATTCTCCTTAAAACACACAGTATTTATACAAGTATGTGCTGGTAGGTTAGCACACATTCGATTACATCCAAAGCTTTGGTTTGGTTTAAGGCTACGTTAAGGGTTATGGCTGGTATTTGGGATAGGGACGTGGTTGTGCACAAGACCAGAGTTGTTCAGGTAGTCTGTACTGGCTAATTATTTAGTCGTTTGTTTTGCTATAAACAGTTGGGTATTATTATGGAGTTACAGTTTGGCTTTTGACAACCGTTTGATTGCACTGCCATGCTAGCAGACCAAATGGAAGCCAGAGAAGAAGGAAGACTGAATTATTACATTATTAAGGAGGTAAAATATAGACTAATCAAGGGAACTTTTTATATAGTCTACAAGACCTCTTCAATCAGATAAGAACAAACCTGGTCGTTGAGATTGTGTTTACTCCTCGACTATTGCTATTGTTCCTGTATACTGATTGTGAAATCATTAGAACTCTGTTCCTAGAATGAACAGTAATCCTTCCCTTCCAAGGAGCTCACTGGTTGTGGTTGAAGGGAGGACGTTGTCTGGTTAGTGTCTGGAAGTGTCTGGTGTTATGGCTGTGTGAGCATGGCAAGTTATCAGAAAGGCTCGGTGATGCATTGCAGAAAGTGCATTTGGGAAATGACATGTCCTTTACTGTAAATCAAATCAAATCAAATTGTATTGGTCACATACACATGGTTAGCAGATGTTATTGCGAGTGTAGCGAAATGCTTGTCTGGGTGTGGAGTGTGATGGGGAGGTTAGATATCATATGGTTATGAAGTCATGTGGCCTTCCTCTGTAAGCCTGCTACACCCTAGCCCTAAAGAGACACAGACTAAAGAGAAAACAATTTCAAATTGATTATGATAACCACCATCTAAATCAACTCCCCTTACCTCCCCTCTCCTCCTTCTCCATTCCTCTTCTCACCTTGCCTCTCCACTTCTCTCCTCCACTCCCCTCCACTCCCCTCTCCTCCCCTCCCCTCTGCTCCCCTCCCTCCACTCTGCTCCCCGCCCCTCCCTCCCCTCCCCTCCACTCTTTCACCTCTCCCACTCTCATTATTCTACCCCACCCCAGGGTATTCTGATTTCTTGGCAGAACACAGGAGAAAGCCACCTGCATAACCCCCCTTTTACACACACACACACACACACACACACACACACACACACACACACACACACACACACACACACACACACACACACACACACACACACACACACACACACACACACACACACACACACACACACACACACTCCTCCTTCCCCATGGCCTCATGATATCAGCCTCATCCAAACAAGCAGACTTGCTCACCACCATGTGTGGACCTGTACCCAAACACACATAGGGCCAACACACTGTCCTGTCCTGCTCTCCTTCCCTCCCAGATGTCTATTCCTTGACAAAGAGCAGTCTTTCATCCAGGTAGATAACACACATAGGGCCAACACACTGTCCTGTCCTGCTCTCCTTCCCTCCCAGATGTCTATTCCTTGACAAAGAGCAGTCTTTCATCCAGGTAGATAACACACACACACACCTTTATCTACCAGCAGTGAAGCTGCCCCTGGCTATAACATGAACATGTCTGATGAGTGTACATCCAGAACTCCCCACATGACAGGAGCTGCATCAGGGAATCAACCTGGGAGATGAAAAGGAATTTTCCATGGTAAATTCCTGCCTCTCTGGCCCCTGTCCTTGTCGCTCTCTTTCCTATCCCTTCTCTCTCTCTTTAGTTCTCTCTTTCTGGCTCTCTCACACGCCACTCGCTCACCGTTTGGCTTCCTCTCCTTGCAGGTGGGCCTACTGGCAGAATTGGAATATGGCAAAGTTGCCTGTAAGGCACTGATCTGAGGTCACTTTACTGTTTTCCCAGTTATGGTTAAGGTTAGACATTGGGGAAGGTAACCTGATCCTAGATCTGTGCCATGGGGATACTCCTAAACCTAGAGCAGGGGAGTTACAGTGTGCCAGGGGACTCAGGGCCCAAGGTGTATTCTCCTGTGGGTCATGGGATCGTTCTGCTCTAATATACATCATAACACAGCTGTATCAGACCCCAGCCACTGTCACAGAAATGTGCCAGAGCCCATATGGCCGAGTTACGAGGAAAAATTAACATTATGGTCTGACTGAAATGTTTAAATTCCCCACTGTCATCTGGTACACTTTGTATCTGTGTTGATGGATCGGTGGGGTCAGTGCTGACAGTCCATCTGGGCTGAGAGATAGTCCAGTAAATGGGTCACGTTGATTTAACATGGGTCATGAGAATGAGTAGAGTGGATTTAGCAGCACGAGCTGAGGCAGTAGGAGTGTCACTGCTAAACAGGCCTGTCTTATAGCCCTGTCTTATAGGCCTGTCTTATAGGCCTGTCTTATAGGCCTGTCTTATAGGCCTGTCTTATAGGGCTGTCTTATAGGCCTGTCTTATAGGCCTGTCTTATAGGGCTGTCTTATAGGCCTGTCTTATAGGCCTGTCTTATAGGGCTGTCTTATAGGCCTGTTTTAGTGTCTGCATCACAAATGGAACCCTATCCCCCATAGGGGTCATGGTCAAATGTAGGGCACTATATAGGGAACAGGGTGCCATTTGGGATTCAACCAGTGTCTCAGGGCCAGCCCAGACCCTCAGTAGTCTGCAGCATAGTGCAGCAGCGTCGTACGATGACACGGCCCTGTTTGACTGATTATAAACCAGCAGTCACTGGGTAGTTTCACTGCTCTTTTTACTAGTCTGGACAGACACATAGTGGTCTATTAATGCTGTTGGCCAGTGGATGGGCTCCTCTCACAGAGTCATAGCTCATCCAGGCTGAAGGCTGTGTCTGAAGGAGAGCCCAGGTTAGGGACTCTGTTGACACTACTGAGATACACCTTTATTGGGTTTACTCTGGGGTTATTTCAAGTGTGTGTACAGAGTGGTTCATGTCTGGGTTGTGTGTGCCTTGCTGTTGGAACAGTGTGAAGTGTGTGTGTGTGTGTTTGTATGGGTAAAGCTAAGCAGTAGCACTACTTGACATAGAGATTCCTAAGTCATCAGTTCACACCTCAGAATGCGGCTCTCTCAGTCTCACAGTGGAGGAAAAGTTGCAGAAAACATAAAAATGTAACCAAGATATCATACTCAATTAGCACCTTATAATAACAACTAAATCAAATAATTGTACTTACTGTACACTGTACTGTATTCTCCAAAGCTAGCAATACCCAGCATGCTGATTTGGGAATATGAGTCGTCAGTCCTCACATCCCAACCTGGACATGACAATTGGCAGAAAAACACAATACTCTGTTGAGTCCAAACACGTTGTCTCACTTCCTCCTTGTTATCGCTTGGGATTGGACCCCTAGGCCAGCCAGGGAAATACTTTCTGGACCACAAACACCTTTCATCACTACACTATCACTGGGCAGAGGAACACGCACCACACACACACACAAACACACAGGTTTCATCACTAGGCCATTACTGTCCTCTAGGACTGGATCCACAGGGCAGAGGGGGAATGTGACGACTTGGCTGTGGGTTGCATCAGAGAGAACGATGGAAAGAAAGGAGGAGAAGAAAGATGACTCCAGCAGGATTATCTGCTAAGGCCATTGGGACCAGGTCCAGGTTCGAGCCCAGGACTTCCCAGTGGAGTGGTCCATCTCGGTCCAGGAGAATCTGGAAGAGTTTTCCCAGATTGGAATGTTGGACTGGATCATCTGTGTCAATAGGTTGTTCTGTCCTGATTGCCCTAGTTGTGTAATTGTGCCAATCAGACTAACTCATTACAATGTTTTTCAGTGTGTCCTGTGTGTGTCTGTAGATGGATGTGTGTGTGATGATGAGAGCTGCTTTAGAAGTGATCTGCTCGTTCTGTGAACACCACATGAGACCGACATGAAACCAGCAGTAGTGAAGCAAGTCGTGCGCTAGAGCGAAGCCTGGGAAAGTGTGTCACTGAAACTGTAGGAGTGAACTATGTCAAATGTGTGTGTGTGTGTGTGTGTGTGTGTGTGTGTGTGTGTGTGTGTGTGTGTGTGTGTGTGTGTGTGTGTGTGTGTGTGTGTGTGTGTGTGTGTGTGTGTGTGTGTGTGTGTGTGTGTGAGCTTATGTATTGTGTTTTGTTGTAGTGTTTTGACTACATTGAGATATTAAACATATTTTATTACTATTATTAATGCTCAATGTGTTATATCTTAGTGTGAGAGGTTCCTCTTGGCTTTATGAAAAACTACCAGTTTTCTTGAGTGTTTAAGTACAAGTGTGTGTGTGTATGTGAGGGCACTTGAGTATCTTTATGAGATAATGCAGTATGTTCTAGTTTATTCTAGTTCAAGTATCTTCATGAGATAATGCAGCATGTTCTAGTTTATTCTAGTTCAAGTATCTTCATGAGATAATGCAGCATGTTCTAGTTTATACTAGTTCAAGTATCTTCATGAGATAATGCAGCATGTTCTAATTTATTCTAGTTCAAGTATCTTCATGAGATAATGCAGCATGTTCTAGTTTATTCTATTTAGTGTATCTGGGTGTGTTTCAGGGAACTTAAGAGAGTTGTTTATGAAATCTAAAGATACATAAAACTCTGGGAGTGTGTGTGTGTGTGTGTGTGTGTCTGTGTGTGTGTGTGTGTGTGTGTGTGTGTGTGTGTGTGTGTGTGTGTGTGTGTGTGTGTGTGTGTGTGTGTGTGTGTGAGAGAGAGAGGGGTCTCTTGTGTGTGGGACAGCCAGGCTCTGCTGGTACTCAGCTGTTTCATGTTGCCGTTCCTGGAAGGGCTTGTGAGTGTTTACGGGCAAGCTGCGAGACTGTGTGTGTGCTGGGTGTTGGTCCACCACTGTCAGGCCACTCTCTCTCTCTCCCTCCCTCACACTGTCCTTAGTCTGTCCATTCCTCCTCTTAGCTGTACTAATACTACACCCCTCAAACTCATAACTCAACTACATTATAAACACGTACTGCACCATGTTATTCTTAGCTGTGCCCTGGGGTCTTAGGGCTGGGTAATGGTGGTTACTGATGTCCCCGTTCACAATGACCTTTAACCCCCTGCCTATAACCCTGTGTTTTAAAAATTATAAATCTACAGTTCAACATATGTTGTCATGACTACTCCAGTAGCCTAGACTATATGACATCCGGTTTCTCATGCTTGAGATAAAGAAGAAGGGGGCGTTATGTTTGAGGGTTTGGTGCCACTTTATATCAAGTGGCTAAAACCATGTCGTAGTACATGCTTATGTCTCTACACTAATACAGTACATTAAATCACCACTTGAAATAAAGTGGGACTGAGGGTTTAAATGTAGCGTCTTCCATAACTTTAGTCTGATAGCTCAGAGACCAGAGACAGACTGAAGAGCATCGTCTCTCCTCTGTTGGAGCCTCTGGGGTGCTGTCTGGAGGAGGGAGTGGTTACAATCTATCATTACAGTCTATGTCCCCTCACTTAGTCACTCCTCTATCTCAGCCGCTCATGGAACTTTTCACACTCTGAAGTCAGTACGACAGACTAAACATGACAGGGCTGGCCATTTTACACTGTCTCAGCTCTGAGGTGTCTGGAGCAGATGAGACTGGGCCTGGCTGGGCTGGGCTGAGTGTGCCCCCAAATGGAACCCTTTTCTATATATAGTGCATTACTTGTGTTCTATATATAGTGCATTATTTGTTTTCTATATATAGTTTATTACTTGTTTTCTATATATAGTGTATTACTTGTTTTCTATATATAGTGCATTACTTGTGTTCTATATATAGTGCATTATTTGTTTTCTATATATAGTTTATTACTTGTTTTCTATATATAGTGTATTACTTGTTTTCTATATATAGTGCATTACTTGTTTTCTATATATAGTGTATTACTTGTTTTCTATATATAGTGCATTACTTGTTTTCTATATATAGTGCATTACTTGTTTTCTATATATAGTGTATTACTTGTTTTCTATATATAGTGCATTACTTGTTTTCTATATATAGTGTATTACTTGTTTTCTATATATAGTGTATTACTTGTTTTCTATATATAGTGTAGTACTTGTTTTCTATATATAGTGCATTACTTGTTTTCTATATATAGTGTATTACTTGTTTTCTATATATAGTGTATTACTTGTTTTTTATATATAGTGAAGTACTTGTTTTCTATATATAGTGCATTACTTGTTTTCTATATATAGTGCATTATTTGTTTTCTATATGTAGTGTAGTACTTGTTCTCTATATATAGTGCATTACTTGTTTTCTATATATAGTGCATTACTTGTTTTCTATATATAGTGCATTATTTGTTTTCTATATGTAGTGTAGTACTTGTTCTCTATATATAGTGCATTACTTGTTTTCTATATGTAGTGTAGTACTTGTTCTCTATATATAGTGCATTACTTGTTTTCTATATATAGTGCATTACTTGTTTTCTATATATAGTGTATTACTTGTTTTCTATATATAGTGCATTACTTGTTTTCTATATATTGTGCATTATTTGTTTTCTATATATTGTGCATTATTTGTTTTCTATATATAGGACATTACTTGTTTTCTATATATAGTGTAGTACTTGTTTTCTATATATTGTGCATTATTTGTTTTCTATATATAGGACATTACTTGTTTTCTATATCAAATCAAATCAAATTGTATTTGTCACATACACATGGTTAGCAGATGTTAGTGTAGCGAAATGCTTGTGCTTCTAGTTCCGACAATGCAGTAATAACCAACAAGTAATCTAGCTAACAATTCCAAAACTACTACCTTATAGACACAAGTGTAAGGGGATAAAGAATATGTACATAAAGATATATGAATGGGTGATGGTACAGAGCGGCATAGGCAAGATACAGTAGATGGTATTGAGTGCAGTATATACATATGAGATGAGTATGTAAACAAAGTGGCATAGTTAAAGTGGCTAGTGATACATGTACTACATAAGGATGCAGTAGATGATATAGAGTACAGTATATACGTATACATATGAGATGAATAATGTAGGGTATGTAAACATTATATTAGGTAGCATTGTTTAAAGTGGCTAGTGATATATTTTACATAATTTCCCATCAATTCCCATTATTATATATGTAGTGTATTACTTGTTTTCTATATGTAGTGTAGTACTTGTTTTCATTATATAGTGCATTACTTGTTTTCCATATATAGTGTATTACTTTTCTATATATATTGATTCAAATCAAATTGTACTTGTCACATGCACCGAATACAATAGGTGTAGACCTTACAGCGAATTGCTTACTTACAAGCCCTTTACCAACAATGCAGTTTTAAGAAAATAACTAAAAAAGTAAGAGATAAGAATAACAAATAATTAAAGAGCAGCAGTAAATAACAACAGCTGGGCTGTATACAGGGGGGTAGCAGTACAGAGTCAATGTGGAGGCTATATACAGGGGGGTAGCAGTACAGAGTCAATGTGGAGGCTATATACAGGGGGTAGCAGTACAGAGTCAATGTGGAGGCTATATACAGGGGGTAGCAGTACAGAGTCAATGTGGAGGCTATATACAGGGGGTAGCAGTACAGAGTCAATGTGGAGGCTATATACAGGGGGTAGCAGTACAGAGTCAATGTGGAGGCTATATACAGGGGGTAGCAGTACAGAGTCAATGTGGAGGCTATATACAGGGGGTAGCAGTACAGAGTCAATGTGGAGGCTATATACAGGGGGTAGCAGTACAGAGTCAATGTGGAGGCTATATACAGGGGGTAGCAGTACAGAGTCAATGTGTCAATGTGCGGGGGCACCGGTGTCAAGGTAATTAGGTACATGTAGGTATTATTAAAGTGGCTATGCATAGATAATAACATAGAGTAGCAGCAGCGTGGGGGGGGGGGGGGGGGAATGCAAATAGTCCGGGTAGCCATTTGAATAGCTGTTCAGGAGTCTTATGGCTTGGGGGTAGAAGCTGTTTTAGAAGCCTTTTGGACCTAGACTTGGCGATCCGGTACCGCTTGCCGTGTGGTAGCAGAGAGAACAGTCTATGACTAGGGTGGCTGGAGTCTTTCACAATTTTTAGAACCTTCCTCTGACACTGCCTGGTATAGAGGTCCTGGATGGCAGGCAGCTTGGCCCCGGTGATGTACTGTACCATACGCACTACCCTCTGAAGTGCCTTGCGGTCGGAGGCCGAGCAGTTGCCATACCAGGCGATGATGCAACCCGCCAGGATGCTCTCGATGGTGCAGCTGGAGAGCTTTTTGAGGATCTGAGGACCCATGCCAAATCTTTTCAGTCTCCTGAGGGGGAATAGGTTTTGTCGTGCCCTCTTCACGACTGTCTTGGTGTGCTTGGACCATGTTAGTTTGTTGGTGATGTGGACACAAAGGAACTTGAAGCTCTCAACCTGCTCCACTGCAGCCCTATCGATGAGAATGGGGGCGTGCTCGGTCCTCCTTTTCTTGTAGTCCACAATCATCTCCTTTGTCTTGATCACATTGAGGGACAATTGTTGTCCTTGCACCACATGGTCAGGTCTCTGACCTCATCCCTATAGGCTGCCTCATCGTTGTCGGTGATCAGGCCTACTACCTTTGTGTCAGCAGCAAACTTAATGATGGTGTTGGAGTCCTGCTGGGCTAAGCAGTCATTAGTGAACAGGGAGTACAGGAGGGGAGGGGCCCCTGTGTTGAGGATCAGCGTGGCAGATGTGTTGTTACCTACCCTTACCACCTGGGGGCGGCACGTCAGGAAGTCCAGGATCCAGTTGCAGAGGGAGGTGTTTATTCCCAGGGTCCTTAGTTTAATGATGAGCTTTGAGGGCACTATGGTTTTGAACGCTGAGCTGTAGTCAATGAATAGCATTCTCACATAGGTGTTCCTTTGTCCAGGAAGGAAAGGGCAGTGTGGAGTGCAATAGAGATTGCATCATCTGTGGATCTGTTGGTACGGTATGCAAATTGGAGTGGGTCTAGGGTTTCTGGGATAATGGTGTTGATGTGAGCCATGACCAGCCTTTCAAAGCACTTCATGGCTACAGACGTGAGTGCTACAGGTCGGTATTCATTTAGGCAGGTTACCTTAGTGTTCTTGGGCACAGGGACTATGGTGGTCTGCTTAAAACATGTTGGTATTCCAGACTCAGACAGGGAGAGGTTGAAACTGTCAGTGAAGACACTTGCCAGTTGGTCAGCGCATGCTCAGAGTACTCATCCTGGTAAACCGTCTGGCCCAGTGGCCTTCTTAATGTCGACCTGTTTAAAGGTCTTACTCACGTCGGCTGTGGAGAGCGTGATCACACAGTTGTCCGGAACAGCTGATGCTCTCATGCGTGTTTCATTGTTACTTGCCTTGAAGCAAGCATAGAAGTTATTTAGCTTGTCTGGTAGGCTCGTGTCACTGAGCAGCTCTCGGCTGTACTTCCCTTTGTAAACTGTAATAGTTTGCAAGCCCTGCCACATCCAACGATGTGGCAGTACGATTCAATCTTAGTCCTGTATTGACGCTTTGCCTGTTTGATGGTTCGTCGGAGGGAAGAGCGGGATTTCTTATAAGCTTCCGGGTTACAATCCCGCTTCTTGAAAGCGGCAGTTCTACCCTTTAGCTCAGTGCAAATGTTAATTAATGGCTTCTGGTTGGGGTATGTGGTGACGACGTCCTTGATGCACTTCTTGATGAAGCCAGTGACTGATGTGGTGTCCTCCTCAATGCCATCGGAAAAATCCCGGAACATATTCCAGTCTGTGCTTCAAAACAGTCCTGTAGATTAGCATCTGCTTCATCTGACCACTTTTTTATAGACTGAGTCACTGGTGCTTCCTGCTTTAGTTTTTGCTTGTAAGCAGGAATCAGGAAGATAGAGTTATAGTTAGATTTGCCAAATGGAGGGCGAGGGAGGGCTTTGTACGCGTCTCTGTGTGTGGAGTAAAGGTGGTGTAGAATTTTTTTCCCTCTGGTTGTACATTTAACATGCTGATAGAAATGAGGTAAAACTGATTTTAGTTTGCCTGCATTAAAGTCCCCGGCCACTAGGAGCACCGCCTCTGGATTAGAGTTTTCCTGTTTGTTTATGGCGGAATACAGCTCATTGAGTCCAGTTTTAGTGCCAGCCTCGGTCTGTGGTGGTATGTAGACAGCTACAAAAAATACAGACGAAAACTCTCTAGGTAGATAAAGTGGGGTAAAAAAGTATTTAGTCAGCCACCAATTGTGCATGTTCTCCCACTTAAAAAGATGAGAGAGGCCTGTAATTTTCATCATAGGTACACTTCAACTATGACAAACAAAATGAGAAGAAAATCCAGAAAATCACATTATAGGATTTTTAATGAATTTATTTGCAAATTATGGTGGAAAATAAGTATTTGGTCAATAACAAAAGTTTATCTCAATACTTTGTTATATACCCTTTGTTGGCAATGACCGAGGTCAAACGTTTTCTGTAAGTCTTCACAAGGTTTTCACACACTGTTGCTGGTATTTTGGCCCATTCCTCCATGCAGATCTCCTCTAGACCAGTGGTGTTTTGGGGATGTTGCTGGGCTACACAGACTTTCAACTCCCTTTTCTATATACAGTTGAAGTCGGAAGTTTTCTATAGGATTGAGGTCAGGGCTTTGGGTTGGCCACTCCAATACCTTGACTTTGTTGTCCTTAAGCCATTTTTCCACAACTTTGTAAGTACTTTGTAAGTATGCTTGGGGTCATTGTCCATTTGGAAGACCCATTTGAGACCAAGCTCAACTTCCTGACTGATGTCTTGAGACGTTTCTTCAATATATCCACATAATTTTCCTACCTCATGATGCCATCTATTTTGTGAAGTGCACCAGTCCCTCCTGCAGAAAAGCACCCCCACAGCATGATGCTGCCAACCCTGTGCTTCACAGTTGAGATGATGTTCTTCAGCTTGCAAGCCTCCCCCTTTTTTCTCCAAACATAACGATGGTCATTATGGCCAAACGGTTCTATTTTCATTTCATCAGACCAGAGGACATTTCTCCAAAAAGTACGATCGTTGTCCCCATGTGTAGTTGCAAACCGTAGTCTGGCTTTTTCATGGCGGTTTTGGAGCAGTGGAGTCTTCCTTGCTGAGCGGCCTCTCAGGTTATGTCGATTTAGGACTCGTTTTACTGTGGATATAGATACTTTTGTACCTGTTTCCTCCAGCATCTTCACAAGGTCCTTTTGCTTTTGTGTTTGTGTGTGTGTGTGTGTGTGTGTGTGTGTGTGTGTGTGTGTGTGTGTGTGTGTGTGTGTGTGTGTGTGTGTGTGTGTGTGTGTGTGTGTGTGTGTGTGTGTTTGTCTACCTGTGTGTGCATTTTGTGCAGTATGACATAGAGATTACATGTAGATAAACCCATTCAGAGTGGCCTCAGGATCCCTAGTCACTGAGAAGCAGGGAGGAAATTGGTCCAGGGCCTCAACTCAGCTGTGTATATATTCTGCAGGGATCTGAAAGTGGCCGTGTACCCATTCTCCCCACCTCCCTCCTCCCACTCCCTTGTTCCCTCTCTCCTTCCATCCGTCCATCTCAGGGCAGATTTCTCCCACAGTTGGGAGTGCTGGGTTGTGTGGTGGAGTGTTTATGTTGGAGCCCGGACTTCCTAGTGGCAGCCTGCACCTATCTAAACATCCCCCCGGCCGCTGCTCTATGTTCCCGGCCTCGCAAACCCTCCTCCATCTCCTCTTTTTCTTTCTTCTCTTTCTCACTCTCCTCGCTCTTTCTCTCATTTCCTTACATTTTTCTCTTTCTTTCTCTATCTCCTCTCTTTCTCTCCCTCTTTCTATCTCTCTCTCTGCTTGGCTCCTTCTATTCTCCCTCTCTATCCCTTATTCACTGCCTCTCTTCCACTCCTCACTCTCTCCCAATCTATCTCTCCTTTCACTCTGTCGATTTCTTCTCGCTCTCCATCTTCCTCTCATTCCATGCTTCTCCCGTACTTTCCTTTTTTCTCTTTCCCTCTCTCTTCTCTCTCCCAACCTCTCCCCTCGCTGTGCACTGAGATGGAATGCAGTAAGAGGAGAGGAAAAGAGGGAAACTGGCAGCAGAATTCTTTCACATGGAGACATTCCAGTCGCCCTCTTCCATTTCGTGTTCCGTCCCTCTGCTTGTAAATGGAGAGTTCCTCTGCTGCTTCAAGAGTCAGGCACACATCCCAGACACGCTCTCTCTCTACACACACACACACACACCGCGCGCGCACGCACACACACACACACACACACACACACACACACACACACACACACACACACACACACACACACACACACACACACACACACACACACACACACACACACACACACACACACATATCTCTGAGGGGTCTTTGGCCTGGTTTGCTAACTACCTCTCTCAAAGAATGCAGTGTATAAAGTCAGAACATCTGCTGTCTCAGCCACTGGCTGTCACCAAGGGTGTACCCCAAGGCCTGATCCTAGGCCCCACGCTCTTCTCAATTTACATCAACAACATAGCTCAGGCAGTATTAAGCTAGACGGTACACCGTCCTTCTCTCAGAACATTTCAAAGCTGCAGATTAAAGTTAAATCTAGACTTGGTTTCATCTATCGTAATCACGCCTCTTTCACCCCAGCTGCCAAACTAACCCTGATTCAGATGACCATCCTACCCATGCTAGATTACGAAGACGTAATTTATAAATCGGCAGGTAAGGGTGCTCTCGGAGCAGCTAAATGTTCTTTACCATTCGGCCATCAGATTTGCCACCAATGCTCCTCATAGGACACATCACTGCACTCTATACTCCTCTGTAAACTGGTGATCTCTGTATACCCGTCGCAAGACCCACTTGTTGATGCTTATTTATAAAACCCTCTTAGGCCTTACTCCCCCTTATCTGAGTTACCTACTGCAGCCCTCATCCTCCACGTACAACACCCGTTCTGCCAGTCACATTCTGTTAAAGGTCCCCAAAGAACACACATCCCTGGGTCACTCGTCTTTTCAGTTTGCTGCAGCTAGCGACTGGAACGAGCTGCAACAAACACTCAAACTGGACAGTTTTATCTCAATCTCTTCATTCAAAGACTCAACCATGGACACTCTTACTGACAGTTGTGGCTGCTTTGCGTGATGTATCGTTGTCTCTACCTTCTTGCCCTTTGTGCTGTTGTCTGTGCCCAATAATGTTTGTACCCTGTTTTGTGTTGCTACCATGCTATGTTGTCATGTATTGCTGCCATGATATGTTGTCTTAGGTCTCTATTTATGTAGTGTTGTGTTGTCACTCTTGTCATGATGTGCCTTTTGGTAGGCTGTTATTGTAAATAAGAATTTGTTCTTAACTGACTTAAATTTAAAAAATACACAACAGTGGCGGTCGATTTAAGATGAGGGAGGACGATCATTTTTTATGAGCATGGCTTTATTCTATTACAGCATATTGGTTGACTGTCATTCCATTCATCTCATTCATCATTCATCAATGTAACATTGATAGGTTTAGGCTACTATATGATATTCTAATTTTCCCGATACCCATAATAAGGTTGCTACCTCTAGATTAATTCTCTGATGCTTTAATTGGGTCGACAACATGTCAGTTCATATTGCAAGAGCTCTGATAGGTTGGAGGACATTCTCCAGAAGTTGTCATAATGACTGTGTAAGTCTATGGAAGGGGGTGAAAACCATGAGCCTCCTAGGTTTTGTATTGAAGTCAATGTACCCAGAGGAGGACAGAAGCTAGCTGTCCTCTGGATACACCATAGTGCTACCCTACAGAGTGCTGTTGAGGCTACTGTAGACCTTCATTGCAAAACAGTGTGTTTTAATGAATTATTTTTACTTGAATATATTTAATACCGTTTTATCTGAAAATAATAACTTTTTTTGATTGTTTCACTATTTTTAATTTTTCTGAAATTCACTGAGGAGGATGGTCCTCCCCTTCAGTGGAGCCGCCTCCACTGATACACAAAAATAGCTAGACACACTGCCTCACCTCTCCTTTGTTTGTTTACTAGTTGGATTATCAGCTGCTGACCAAAAGTGCAGCAGGATATCTGGTCTAAAACAATAGCAGGCTCTGGTCCCTCGTGAATATAACTGTGTTTCTCTCTCTCTGGGGAAGATCTCCAGATGGTATGATGAGTGAATGCTATCTGTAGTATTAGTTTGATGAGCGAACGGCCAGCTCTATAAAGTAGCCTTCGGGCAGAGCGGTGGCTCAAACTAGGGTCTGGTGAATAAGGTGGATGAAAGCTTTAATGGTCAGTGTGAGATACAGTCTAACTAGTCCATGCCCTGGAGCTAGGGTCTGGTGAATAAGGTGGATGAAAGCTTTAATGGTCAGTGTGAGATACAGTCTAACTAGTCCATGCCCTGGAGCTAGGGTCTGGTGAATAAGGTGGATGAAAGCTTTAATGGTCAGTGTGAGATACAGTCTTATCTTGCCAGTGTGTGTGCATGGAGTGTGTGTGAGGGGTGTGAGGGGTGCAATGTGTGGAGCTCTAGGGAGAGTCGGGCTAGTGGTCAGTATGTGTGTGTGTAGAGTGTATGTAGCAAGTGTGAGCCAGTGAAAGTTCCACTGGTCAGTGTGTGTTAAGTGGGTATAATGTGTGTATGTAGTGAGTGTGAGCCAGTGAAAGCGGGTCCCTGACAGATGAATTGCTCTAATTAGAAATCCATAACATCCTGCCACATGGCCGCCTTATCTCCAGCACACTTCCTGCTCTGGGCCAGGCTGACGACAGCCAGCTCACACGCCACGCAGCCAATCTGAGAACCAGTATGGGTGTCTCCCCTCCCTCCAGCCTCCCGCCCACACATGTCCCGGGCACGAGCTCTGCCTTCCCCCACCCTCCATCCCTCTCTCTGCCTCCCCCCACGCTCCGTCCCTCTGTCTCTCTGCCTACCCCACCCTCCATCCCTCTGTCTCTCTGCCCACCCCCACCCTCCATCCCTCTGTCTCTCTGCCTACCCCCACCCTACATCCCTCTGTCTCTCTATCTAACCCCCACCCTCCATCCCTCTGTCTCTCAATATACCCCCACCCTCCATCCCTCTGTCTCTCTGCCTACCCCACCCTCTATCCCTCTGTCTCTCTGCCCCCCACCCTCCATCCCTCTGTCTCTCTGCCCACCCCCACCCTCCATCCCTCTCTCTCTCATGCCTACCGCCCACCCACCATCCCTCTGTCTCTCTGCCCACCCCCCCTCCATCCCCCTGTCTCTTTGCCTACCCCCACCCTCCATCCCTCTGTCTCTCTGCCCACCCCCACCCTCCATCCCTCTGTCTCTCTGCCCACACCCACCCTCCATCCCTCTGTCTCTCTGCAAACCCCCACCCTCCATCCCTCTGTCTCTCTACCCCCCACCCTCCATCCCTCTGTCTCTCTGCCCACCCCCTCCCTCCATCCCCTGTCTCTTTGCCTACCCCCAACCTCCATCCCTCTGTCTCTCTGCCCACACCCACCCTCCATCCCTCTGTCTCTCTGCAAACCCCCACCCTCCATCCCTCTGTCTCTCTATCTACCCCCCAACCTCCATCCCTCTGTCTCTCTGCCCACCCCCTCCCTCCATCCCCCTGTCTCTTTGCCTACCCCCACCCTCCATCCCTCTGTCTCTCTGCCCACCCCCACCCTCCATCCCTCTGTCTCTTTGCCTACCCCCACCCTCCATCCCTCTGTCTCTCTGCCCACACCCACCCTCCATCCCTCTGTCTCTCTGCCTACCGCCCACCCTCCATCCCTCTGTCTCTTTGCCTACCCCCACACTCCGTCCCTCTGTCTCTCTGCCTACCCCCACCCTCCATCCCTCTGTCTCTCTGCCCACACCCACCCTCCATCCCTCTGTCTCTCTATCTACCCCACACCCTCCATCCCTCTGTCTCTTTGCCTACCCCCACACTCCGTCCCTCTGTCTCTCTGCCCACACCCACCCTCCATCCCTCTGTCTCTCTGCCTACCGCCCACCCTCCATCCCTCTGTCTCTCTGCCCACACCCACCCTCCATCCTTCTTTAAAAATAAAATGTATGCCAATTTCATGGTATCCAATTGTTTTAGTGGCTACTATCTTGTCTCATCGCTACAACTCCCGTACGGGCTCGGGAGAGACGAAGGTTGAAAGTCATGCATCGTGCGATACACAATTCAACCAAGCCGCACCGCTTCTTAACACAGAGCGCATCCAACCCGGAAGCCAGCCGCACCAATGTGTCGGAGGAAACACTGTGCACCTAGCAACCTTGGTTAGCGCGCACTGTGCCCAGCCCGCCACAGGAGTCGCTGGGGCGCAATGAGACAAGGATATCCCTACCGACCAAGCCCTCAATAACCTCACCCTCCATCCCCCTGTCTCTCTGCCTGCCCCCCACCCTCCATCCCTCTGTCTCTCTCCCCACACCCACCCTCCATCTCTCTGTCTCTCTGCCCAACCCTACCCTCCATCCCTCTGTCTCTCTGCCTACCCCCCACCCTCCATCCTTCTTTAAAAAAAAAATGTATGCCAATTTCATGGTATCCAATTGTTTTAGTGGCTACTATCTTGTCTCATCGCTACAACTCCCGTACGGGCTCGGGAGAGACGAAGGTTGAAAGTCATGCATCGTGCGATACACAATCCAACCAAGCCGCACCGCTTCTTAACACAGAGCGCATCCAACCCGGAAGCCAGCCGCACCAATGTGTCGGAGGAAACACTGTGCACCTAGCAACCTTGGTTAGCGCGCACTGTGCCCAGCCCGCCACAGGAGGCGCTGGAGCGCAATGAGACAAGGATATCCCTACCGACCAAGCCCTCAATAACCTCACCCTCCATCCCCCTGTCTCTCTGCCTTACCCCCCACCCTCCATCCCTCTGTCTCTCTGCCTACCCCCACCCTCCATCCCTGTGTCTTTCTGCCTACCCCCCACTCTCCATCCCCCTGTCTCTCTGCCTACCCCCACCCTCCATCCCTCTGTCTCTCTGCTCTCTGCCTACCCCCACCCTCCATCCCTCTGTCTCTCTGCCTGCCCCCACCCTACACCCCTCTGTTTCTCTGCCCACCCCACCCTCCATCCCTCTGTCTTTCTGCCTACCCCCTCCCTCCATCCCTCTGTGTCTCTGTCTCTCTGCCTACCCCCACACTCCATCCCTCTGTCTCTCTGCCCACCCCCTCCCTCCATCCCCCTGTCTCTCTGCCTACCCCCACCCTCCATCCCTCTGTTTCTCTGCCCACCCCACCCTCCATCCCTCTGTCTCTCTGCCTACCCCCCACCCTACATCCATCTGTCTCTCTGCCTAACCCCCCCCCCTCCATCCCTCTGTCTCTCTCTGCCTACCCCACCCTCCATCCCTCTGTCTCTCTGCCCACCCCCACCCTCCATCCCTCTGTCTCTCTGCCTGCCCCCACCCTCCACCCCTTTGTTTCTCTGCATACCCCACACTCCATCCCTCTGTCTTTCTGCCTACCCCCCTCATCCCTCTGTGTCTCTGTCTCTCTGCCTACCCCCACCCTCCATCCCTCCGTCTCTCTGACAACCCCCACCCTCCATCCCTCTGTCTCTCTGCCTACCCCCAACCTCCATCCCTCCGTCTCTCTGCCAACCCCCCTCATCCCTCTGTGTCTCTGTCTCTCTGCCTACCCCCACCCTCCATCCCTCCGTCTCTCTGACAACCCCCACCCTCCATCCCTCTGTCTCTCTGCCTACCCCCAACCTCCATCCCTCCGTCTCTCTGCCTACCCCCACCCTCCACCCCTCTGTCTCTCTGCCTACCCCCACCCTCCATCCCTCTGTCTCTCTGTCTCTCTGCCTACCCCCACCCTCTATCCCTCTGTCTCTCTATCTACCCACCACCCTCCACCCCTCTGTCTCTCTGCCTACCCCACCCTCCATCACTCTGTCTCTCTGCCTACCCCCACCCTCCATCCCTCTGTCTCTCTTGCCTACCACCCACCCTCCATCCCTCTGTCTCTCTGCCCACCCCCTCCCTCCATCCCCCTGTCTCTCTGCCTACCCCCACCCTCCACCCCTCTGTCTCTCTGCCTACCGCCCACCCTCCATCCCTCTGTCTCTCTGCCCACACCCAACCTCCATCCCTCTGTCTCTCTGCCCACCCCCACACTCCATCCCTCTGTTTCTCTGCCTACCCCCCACCCTCCATCCCTCTGTCTCTCTGCCTACCCTCCACCCTCCATCCCTCTGTCTCTCTGCCTACCCCACCCTCTATCCCTCTGTCTCTCTGCCCACCCCCACCCTCCATCCCTCTGTCTCTCTGCCTACCCCCCGCCCTCCATCCCTCTGTCTCTCTGCCTACCCCCACCCTCC
>NC_088409.1:72684691-72702191 GCF_034236695.1 Oncorhynchus nerka
TCCATCTCTCTACAACTCCATCTCTCCATCCCTTCATCTTTCTACACTCCATCTCTCTATAACTCCTTCTCTCCATCTCTCTATAACTCCATCTCTCCATCTCTCTACAACTCCATCTCTCCATCCCTTCATCTTTCTATAACTCCATCTCTCTATATCTCCTTCTCTCCATCTCTCTACAACTCCATCTCTAAATGTCTCTATAACTCTGTTTCTCCATCACTCTATAACTCCATCTCTTTATAACTCCATCTCTATATCTCTCTATAACTCAATTTCTCCATCTCTCTATAACTCCATCTCTCCATCTCTCTAAAACTCCATCTCTTCATCGCTCTATAACTCCATCTTTCTATAACTCCATCTCTCCATCTCTCTATAACTCCATCTCTCCATCTCTCTATAACTCCATCTCTCCATCCCTCTATAACTCCATCCCTCTATAACTCCATCTCTCTAAAACTCCATCTCTCCATCGCTCTATAACTCCATCCCTCCATCTCTCTATAACTCCATCCCTCTATAACTCCATCTCTCAGTCCCTCCATCTCCATAACTCCATCTCTCTATAACTTAATATCTCCATCCCTCAATCTCTCTACAACTCCATCTCTAAATGTCTCTATAACTCTGTCTCTCCATCTCTCTATAACTCCATCTCTCCATCTCTATATCTCTATAACTCAATCTCTCCATCTCTCTATAACTCCATCTCTCCATCTCTCTATAACTCCATCTCTCCATCCCTCTATAACTCCATATCTCTAAAACTCCTTCTCTCCATCTCACTATAACTCCATCTCTCCATCCCTTCCATCTCTCTATAACTCCATTTCCATATCTCTCTATAACTCCATCTCTACTATCTCTCCTCTCTCCATCTCTCTATAACTCCATCTCTCCATCCCTCCATCTCTCTATAACTCATCCCTCTATAACTCCATCTCTCTCCATCTCTTAACTCTCTCCATCCCTCAATCTCTACAACTCCATCTCTAAATGTCTCTAACTCTGTCTCTCCATCTCTCTATAACTCCATCTCTCCATCTCTCTATAACTCCATCTCTCCATCTCTCTACAACTCCATCTCTAAATGTCTCTATAACTCTGTCTCTCCATCTCTCTATAACCCCATCTCTCCATCTCTTTATAACTCCATCTCTATATCTCTCTATAACTCAATCTCTCCATCTCTCTATAACTCCATCTCTCCATCTCTCTATAACTCCATCTCTCCATCCCTCTATAACTCCATCCCTCTATAACTCCATCTCTCTAAAACTCCATCTCTCCATCGCTCTATAACTCCATCCCTCCATCTCTCTATAACTCCATCCCTCTATAACTCCATCTCTCAGTCCCTCCATCTCCATAACTCCATCTCTCTATAACTTAATATCTCCATCCCTCAATCTCTCTACAACTCCATCTCTAAATGTCTCTATAACTCTGTCTCTCCATCTCTCTATAACTCCATCTCTCCATCTCTCTATAACTCCATCTCTCCATCCCTCTATAACTCCATATCTCTAAAACTCCTTCTCTCCATCTCACTATAACTCCATCTCTCCATCCCTTCATCTCTCTATAACTCCATTTCTATATCTCTATATAACTCCATCTCACTATATCTCATCTCACCATCTCTCTATAACTCCATCTCTCCATCCCTCCATCTCTCTATAACTCCATCCCTCTATAACTCCATCTCTCTATAACTTAATCTCTCCATCCCTCAATCTCTCTACAACTCCATCTCTAAATGTCTCTATAACTCTGTCTCTCCATCTCTCTATAACTCCATCTCTCTATAACTCCATCTCTCCATCTCTCTATAACTCCATCTCTCTATAACTAAATTTCTCAATTTCTCTAAACTCCATTTCTACATCTCTCTATAACTCCATCTCTTCATATCTCTCTATAACTCCATCTCTCCATCTCTCTATAACTCCATCTCTATATCTCTATATAACTCCATCTCACTATATCTCATCTCTCCATCTCTCTATAACTCCTTCTCTCCATCTCTCTATAACTCCATCTCTCCATCACTCTACAACTCCATCTCTCCATCCCTCCATCTCTCTATATCTCCTTCTCTCCATCTTTCTATAACTCCATCTCTCTATAACTCCATCGCTCAATCTCTCTACAACTCCATCTCTAAATGTCTCTATAACTCTGTCTCTCCATCTCTCTATAACCCCATCTCTCCATCTCTCTAAAACTCCATCTCTCCATCTCTCTATAACTCCATCTTGTCATATCTCTATAACTCCATCTTGTCATCTCTCTATAACTCCATCACTCCATCTCTCTATAACTCCATCTCTCCATCTCTCTATAACTCCAACTCTCAATTTCTGTATAACTCCATCTCTCTATAACTCCATCTCTCTATAACTCCATCTCTCCATCTCTCTATAACTCCATCTCTATATCTCTATATAACTCCATCTCACTATATCTCATCTCACCATCTCTCTATAACTCCATCCCTCCATCTCTCTATAACTGCATCCCTCTATAACTCCATCTCTCAGTCCCTCCATCTCCATAACTCCATCTCTCTATAACTTAATCTCTCCATCCCTCAATCTCTCTACAACTCCATCTCTAAATGTCTCTATAACTCTGTCTCTCCATCTCTCTATAACTCAATCTCTCCATCTCTCTATAACTCCATCTCTCCATCTCTCTATAACTCCATCTCTCCATCCCTCTATAACTCCATCTCTCTAAAACCCCTTCTCTGCATCTCTCTATAACTCCATCTCTCCATCCCTTCATCTTTCTATAACTCCATCTCTCTATAACTCCATCTCTCCATCCCTTCATCTTTCTATAACTCCATCTCTCTATAACTCCATCTCTCTATCTCTCATCTCTCTACAACTCCATCTCTCCATAACTCCATCTCTCCATCCCTTCATCTTTCTATAACTCCATCTCTCTATTCCTCCATCGCTCAATCTCTCTACAACTCCATCTCTAAATGTCTCTATAACTCCGTCTCTCCATCTCTCTATAATTTCATCTCTCCATCTCTCTATTACTGCATCTCTCCATCTCTCTATAACTCCATCTCTGAATAACTCCATCTCTCCATCTCTCTATAACTCCATCTCTATATCTCTCTATAACTCAATCTCTCCATCCCTCTATAACTCCATCTCTCCATCTCTCTATAACTCTATCTCTCTATAACTCCATCTGTCCATCTCTCTATAACTCCATCACTCCATCTCTCTATAACTCCAACTCTCAATTTCTGTATAACTCCATCTCTCTATAACTCCATCTCTCCATCTCTCTATAACTCATCTCTCTATAACTTAATTTCTCAATTTCTCTATACTCCATTTCTACATCTCTCTATAACTCCATCTCTTCATATCTCTCTATGACACCATCTCTCGATCTCTCTATAACTCCATCTCTCCATCTCTCTATAACTCCATCTCTCCATCCCTCTATAACTCCATCTCTCTATAACTCCATCTCTCCATCTCTCTATAACTCCATCTTGTCATCTCTCTATAACTCCATCTTGTCATCTCTCTATAACTCCATCTCTCCATCTCTCTATAACTCCAACTCTCAATTTCTGTATAACTCCATCTCTCTATAACTCCATCTCTCCATCTCTCTATAACTCCATCTCTCTATAACTAAATTTCTCAATTTCTCTATAACTCCATTTCTACATCTCTCTATAACTCCATCTCTTCATATCTCTCTATAACTCCTTCTCTCCATCTCTCTATAACTCCATCTCTCCATCGCTCTACAACTCCATCTCTCCATCCCTTCATCTTTCTATAACTCCATCTCTCTATAACTCCATCGCTCCATCTCTCTACAACTCCATCTCTAAATGTCTCTATAACTCTGTCTCTCCATCTCTCTATAACCCCATCTCTCCATCTCTTTATAACTCCATCTCTATATCTCTCTATAACTCAATCTCTCCATCTCTCTATAACTCCATCTCTCCATCTCTCTATAACTCCATCTCTCCATCCCTCTATAACTCCATCCCTCTATAACTCCATCTCTCTAAAACTCCATCTCTCCATCTCTCTATAACTCCAACTCTCAATTTCTGTATAACTCCATCTCTCTATAACTCCATCTCTCTATAACTCCATCTCCCATCTCTCTATAACTCCATCTCTCTATAACTAAATGTCTCAATTTCTCTATAACTCCATTTCTACATCTCTCTATAACTCCATCTCTTCATATCTCTCTATAACTCCATCTCTCCATCTCTCTATAACTCCATCTCTATATCTCTATATAACTCCATCTCACTATATCTCATCTCACCATCTCTCTATAACTCCATCCCTCCATCTCTCTATAACTGCATCCCTCTATAACTCCATCTCTCAGTCCCTCCATCTCCATAACTCCATCTCTCTATAACTTAATCTCTCCATCCTCAATCTCTCCACAACTCCATCTCTAAATGTCTCTATAACTCTGTCTCTCCATCTCTCTATAACTCAATCTCTCCATCTCTCTATAACTCCATCTCTCCATCTCTCTATAACTCCATCTCTCCATCCCTTCATCTTTCTATAACTCCATCTCTCTATGACTCCATCTCTCCATCCCTTCATCTTTCTATAACTCCATCTCTCTATAACTCCATCTCTCTATCTCTCATCTCTCTACAACTCCATCTCTCTATAACTCCATCTTGTCATCTCTCTATAACTCCATCTTGTCATCTCTCTATAACTCCATCTCTCCATCTCTCTATAACTCCAACTCTCAATTTCTGTATAACTCCATCTCTCTATAACTCCATCTCTCCATCTCTCTATAACTCCATCTCTCTATAACTAAATTTCTCAATTTCTCTATAACTCCATTTCTACATCTCTCTATAACTCCATCTCTTCATATCTCTCTATAACTCCATCTTGTCATCTCTCTATAACTCCATCACTCCATCTCTCTATAACTCCAACTCTCAATTTCTGTATAACTCCATCTCTCTATAACTCCATCTCTCCATCTCTCTATAACTCATCTCTCTATAACTTAATTTCTCAATTTCTCTATACTCCATTTCTACATCTCTCTATAACTCCATCTCTTCATATCTCTCTATGACACCATCTCTCGATCTCTCTATAACTCCATCTCTCCATCTCTCTATAACTCCATCTCTCCATCCCTCTATAACTCCATCTCTCTATAACTCCATCTCTCCATCTCTCTATAACTCCATCTTGTCATCTCTCTATAACTCCATCTTGTCATCTCTCTATAACTCCATCTCTCCATCTCTCTATAACTCCAACTCTCAATTTCTGTATAACTCCATCTCTCTATAACTCCATCTCTCCATCTCTCTATAACTCCATCTCTCTATATAACTAAATTTCTCAATTTCTCTATAACTCCATTTCTACATCTCTCTATAACTCCATCTCTTCATATCTCTCTATAACTCCTTCTCTCCATCTCTCTATAACTCCATCTCTCCATCGCTCTACAACTCCATCTCTCCATCCCTTCATCTTTCTATAACTCCATCTCTCTATAACTCCATCGCTCCATCTCTCTACAACTCCATCTCTAAATGTCTCTATAACTCTGTCTCTCCATCTCTCTATAACCCCATCTCTCCATCTCTTTATAACTCCATCTCTATATCTCTCTATAACTCAATCTCTCCATCTCTCTATAACTCCATCTCTCCATCTCTCTATAACTCCATCTCTCCATCCCTCTATAACTCCATCCCTCTATAACTCCATCTCTCTAAAACTCCATCTCTCCATCTCTCTATAACTCCAACTCTCAATTTCTGTATAACTCCATCTCTCTATAACTCCATCTCTCTATAACTCCATCTCTCCATCTCTCTATAACTCCATCTCTCTATAACTAAATGTCTCAATTTCTCTATAACTCCATTTCTACATCTCTCTATAACTCCATCTCTTCATATCTCTCTATAACTCCATCTCTCCATCTCTCTATAACTCCATCTCTATATCTCTATATAACTCCATCTCACTATATCTCATCTCACCATCTCTCTATAACTCCATCCCTCCATCTCTCTATAACTGCATCCCTCTATAACTCCATCTCTCAGTCCCTCCATCTCCATAACTCCATCTCTCTATAACTTAATCTCTCCATCCCTCAATCTCTCCACAACTCCATCTCTAAATGTCTCTATAACTCTGTCTCTCCATCTCTCTATAACTCAATCTCTCCATCTCTCTATAACTCCATCTCTCCATCTCTCTATAACTCCATCTCTCCATCCCTTCATCTTTCTATAACTCCATCTCTCTATGACTCCATCTCTCCATCCCTTCATCTTTCTATAACTCCATCTCTCTATAACTCCATCTCTCTATCTCTCATCTCTCTACAACTCCATCTCTCCATAACTCCATCTCTCCATCCCTTCATCTTTCTATAACTCCATCTCTCTATAACTCCATCGCTCAATCTCTCTACAACTCCATCTCTAAATGTCTCTATAACTCCGTCTCTCCATCTCTCTATTACTGCATCTCTCCATCTCTCTATAACTCCATCTCTGAATAACTCCATCTCTCCATCTCTCTATAACTCCATCTCTATATCTCTCTATAACTCAATCTCTCCATCCCTCTATAACTCCATCTCTCTATAACTCCATCTCTCCATCTCTCTATAACTCTATCTCTCTATAACTCCATCTGTCCATCTCTCTATAACTCCATCTTGTCATCTCTCTATAACTCCATCTCTCCATCTCTCTATAACTCCATCTCTCCATCTCTCTATAACTCATCTCTCTATAACTTAATTTCTCAATTTCTCTATACTCCATTTCTACATCTCTCTATAACTCCATCTCTTCATATCTCTCTATGACAACATCTCTCGATCTCTCTATAACTCCATCTCTCCATCTCTCTATATCTCCATCTCTCCATCCCTCTATAACTCCATCTCTCTATAACTCCATCTCTCCATCTCTCTATAACTCCATCTTGTCATCTCTCTATAACTCCATCTTGTCATCTCTCTATAACTCCATCTCTCCATCTCTCTATAACTCCAACTCTCAATTTCTGTATAACTCCATCTCTCTATAACTCCATCTCTCCATCTCTCTATAACTCCATCTCTCTATAACTAAATTTCTCAATTTCTCTATAACTCCATTTCTACATCTCTCTATAACTCCATCTCTTCATATCTCTCTATAACTCCTTCTCTCCATCTCTCTATAACTCCATCTCTCCATCGCTCTACAACTCCATCTCTCCATCCCTTCATCTTTCTATACCTCCATCTCTCTATAACTCCATCGCTCCATCTCTCTACAACTCCATCTCTAAATGTCTCTATAACTCTGTCTCTCCATCTCTCTATAACCCCATCTCTCCATCTCTTTATAACTCCATCTCTATATCTCTCTATAACTCAATCTCTCCATCTCTCTATAACTCCATCTCTCCATCTCTCTATAACTCCATCTCTCCATCCCTCTATAACTCCATCCCTCTATAACTCCATCTCTCTAAAACTCCATCTCTCCATCTCTCTATAACTCCAACTCTCAATTTCTGTATAACTCCATCTCTCTATAACTCCATCTCTCTATAACTCCATCTCTCCATCTCTCTATAACTCCATCTCTCTATAACTAAATGTCTCAATTTCTCTATAACTCCATTTCTACATCTCTCTATAACTCCATCTCTTCATATCTCTCTATAACTCCATCTCTCCATCTCTCTATAACTCCATCTCTATATCTCTATATAACTCCATCTCACTATATCTCATCTCACCATCTCTCTATAACTCCATCCCTCCATCTCTCTATAACTGCATCCCTCTATAACTCCATCTCTCAGTCCCTCCATCTCCATAACTCCATCTCTCTATAACTTAATCTCTCCATCCCTCAATCTCTCCACAACTCCATCTCTAAATGTCTCTATAACTCTGTCTCTCCATCTCTCTATAACTCAATCTCTCCATCTCTCTATAACTCCATCTCTCCATCTCTCTATAACTCCATCTCTCCATCCCTCTATAACTCCATCTCTCTAAAACCCCTTCTCTCCATCTCTCTATAACTCCATCTCTCCATCCCTTCATCTTTCTATAACTCCATCTCTCTATGACTCCATCTCTCCATCCATCTTTCTATAACTCCATCTCTCTATAACTCCATCTCTCTATCTCTCATCTCTCTACAACTCCATCTCTCCATAACTCCATCTCTCCATCCCTTCATCTTTCTATAACTCCATCTCTCTATAACTCCATCGCTCAATCTCTCTACAACTCCATCTCTAAATGTCTCTATAACTCCGTCTCTCCATCTCTCTATTACTGCATCTCTCCATCTCTCTATAACTCCATCTCTGAATAACTCCATCTCTCCATCTCTCTATAACTCCATCTCTATATCTCTCTATAACTCAATCTCTCCATCCCTCTATAACTCCATCTCTCTATAACTCCATCTCTCCATCTCTCTATAACTCTATCTCTCTATAACTCCATCTGTCCATCTCTCTATAACTCCATCTTGTCATCTCTCTATAACTCCATCACTCCATCTCTCTATAACTCCATCTCTCCATCTCTCTATAACTCCATCTCTCTATAACTCATCTCTCTATAACTTAATTTCTCAATTTCTCTATACTCCATTTCTACATCTCTCTATAACTCCATCTCTTCATATCTCTCTATGACACCATCTCTCGATCTCTCTATAACTCCATCTCTCCATCTCTCTATAACTCCATCTCTCCATCCCTCTATAACTCCATCTCTCTATAACTCCATCTCTCCATCTCTCTATAACTCCATCTTGTCATCTCTCTATAACTCCATCTTGTCATCTCTCTATAACTCCATCTCTCCATCTCTCTATAACTCCAACTCTCAATTTCTGTATAACTCAATTTCTCTATAACTCCATTTCTACATCTCCCTATAACTCCATCTCTTCATATCTCTCTATAACTCCATCTCTCCATCTCTCTATAACTCCATCTCTCCATCGCTCTACAACTCCATCTCTCCATCCCTTCATCTTTCTATAACTCCATCTCTCTATAACTCCATCGCTCCATCTCTCTACAACTCCATCTCTAAATGTCTCTATAACTCTGTCTCTCCATCTCTCTATAACCCCATCTCTCCATCTCTTTATAACTCCATCTCTATATCTCTCTATAACTCAATCTCTCCATCTCTCTATAACTCCATCTCTCCATCTCTCTATAACTCCATCTCTCCATCCCTCTATAACTCCATCCCTCTATAACTCCATCTCTCTAAAACTCCATCTCTCCATCGCTCTATAACTCCATCTCTCCATCTCTCTATAACTCCATCTTGTCATATCTCTATAACTCCATCTTGTCATCTCTCTATAACTCCATCACTCCATCTCTCTATAACTCCATCTCTCCATCTCTCTATAACTCCAACTCTCAATTTCTGTATAACTCCATCTCTCTATAACTCCATCTCTCTATAACTCCATCTCTCCATCTCTCTATAACTCCATCTCTCTATAACTAAATTTCTCAATTTCTCTATAACTCCATTTCTACATCTCTCTATAACTCCATCTTTTCATATCTCTCTATAACTCCATCTCTCCATCTCTCTATAACTCAATCTCTCCATCCCTCTATAACTCCATCTCTCTATAACTCCATCTCTCTATAACTCTATCTCTCTATAACTCCATCTGTCCATCTCTCTATAACTCCATCTTGTCATCTCTCTATAACTCCATCACTCCATCTCTCTATAACTCCAACTCTCAATTTCTGTATAACTCCATCTCTCTATAACTCCATCTCTCTATAACTCCATCTCTCCATCTCTCTATAACTCCATCTCTCTATAACTAAATGTCTCAATTTCTCTATAACTCCATTTCTACATCTCTCTATAACTCCATCTCTTCATATCTCTCTATAACTCCATCTCTCCATCTCTCTATAACTCCATCTCTCCATCTCGCTATAACTCCTTCTCTCCGTCTCTCTATAACTCCATCTCTCAAAAACTCCATCTCTCTGTAACTACATCTCTCCATCTCTCTATAACTCCTTCTCTCCATCTCTCTATAACTCCATCTCTCCATCTCTCTACAACTCCATCTCTCCATCCCTTCATCTTTCTACACTCCATCTCTCTATAACTCCTTCTCTCCATCTCTCTATAACTCCATCTCTCCATCTCTCTACAACTCCATCTCTCCATCCCTTCATCTTTCTATAACTCCATCTCTCTATATCTCCTTCTCTCCATCTCTCTACAACTCCATCTCTAAATGTCTCTATAACTCTGTTTCTCCATCTCTCTATAACTCCATCTCTTTATAACTCCATCTCTATATCTCTCTATAACTCAATTTCTCCATCTCTCTATAACTCCATCTCTCCATCTCTCTAAAACTCCATCTCTTCATCGCTCTATAACTCCATCTTTCTATAACTCCATCTCTCCATAACTCCATCTTGTCATATCTCTATAACTCCATCTTGTCATCTCTCTATAACTCCATCACTCCATCTCTCTATAACTCCAACTCTCAATTTCTGTATAACTCCATCTCTCTATAACTCCATCTCTCCATCTCTCTATAACTCCATATCTCTATAACTAAATTTCTCAATTTCTCTATAACTCCATTTCTACATCTCTCTATAACTACATCTCTTCATATCTCTCTATAACTCCATCTCTCCATCTCTCTATAACTCCATCTCTATATCTCTATATAACTCCATCTCACTATATCTCATCTCACCATCTCTCTATAACTCCATCTCTCCATCCCTCCATCTCTCTATAACTCCATCCCTCTATAACTCCATCTCTCAGTCCCTCCATCTCCATAACTCCATCTCTCTATAACTTAATCTCTCCATCCCTCAATCTCTCTACAACTCCATCTCTAAATGTCTCTATAACTCTGTATCTCCATCTCTCTATAACTCAATCTCTCCATCTCTCTATAACTCCATCTCTCCATCCCTCTATAACTCCATCTCTCTAAAACTCCTTCTCTCCATCTCTCTATAACGCCATCTTGTCATATCTCTATAACTCCATCTTGTCATCTCTCTATAACTCCATCACTCCATCTCTCTATAACTCCATCTCTCCATCTCTCTATAACTCCAACTCTCCATTTCTGTATAACTCCATCTCTCTATAACTCCATCTCTCCATCTCTCTATAACTCCATCTCTCCATCTCTCTACAACTCCATCTCTAAATGTCTCTATAACTCTGTCTCTCCATCTCTCTATAACCCCATCTCTCCATCTCTTTATAACTCCATCTCTATATCTCTCTATAACTCAATCTCTCCATCTCTCTATAACTCCATCTCTCCATCTCTCTATAACTCCATCTCTCCATCCCTCTATAACTCCATCCCTCTATAACTCCATCTCTCTAAAACTCCATCTCTCCATCGCTCTATAACTCCATCTCTCCATCTCTCTATAACTCCATCTCTCTATAACTAAATTTCTCAATTTCTCTATAACTCCATCTCTTCATATCTCTCTATAACTCCATCTCTCCATCTCTCTATAACTCCATCTCTCTATAACTAAATTTCTCAATTTCTCTATAACTCCATCTCTTCATATCTCTCTATAACTCCATCTCTCCATCTCTCTATAACTCCATCTCTATATCTCTATATAACTCCATCTCACTATATCTCATCTCACCATCTCTCTATAACTCCATCTTTCCATCCCTCCATCTCTCTATAACTCCATCCCTCTATAACTCCATCTCTCAGTCCCTCCATCTCCATAACTCCATCTCTCTATAACTTAATATCTCCATCCCTCAATCTCTCTACAACTCCATCTCTAAATGTCTCTATAACTCTGTCTCTCCATCTCTCTATAACTCCATCTCTCCATCTCTATATCTCTCTATAACTCAATCTCTCCATCTCTCTATAACTCCATCTCTCCATCTCTCTATAACTCCATCTCTCCATCCCTCTATAACTCCATATCTCTAAAACTCCTTCTCTCCATCTCACTATAACTCCATCTCTCCATCCCTTCATCTCTCTATAACTCCATTTCTATATCTCTATATAACTCCATCTCACTATATCTCATCTCACCATCTCTCTATAACTCCATCTCTCCATCCCTCCATCTCTCTATAACTCCATCCCTCTATAACTCCATCTCTCTATAACTCCATCTCTCCATCTCTCTATAACTCCATCCCTCTATAACTCCATCTCTCTATAACTCCATCTCTCCATCTCTCTATAACTCCATCTCTCTATAACTAAAATTCTCAATTTCTCTATAACTCCATTTCTACATCTCTCTATAACTCCATCTCACTATATCTCATCTCTCCATCTCTCTATAACTCCTTCTCTCCATCTCTCTATAACTCCATCTCTCCATCGCTCTACAACTCCATCTCTCCATCCCTTCATCTTTCTATAACTCCATCTCTCTATATCTCCTTCTCTCCATCTTTCTATAACTCCATCTCTCTATAACTCCATCGCTCAATCTCTCTACAACTCCATCTCTAAATGTCTCTATAACTCTGTCTCTCCATCTCTCTATAACCCCATCTCTCCATCTCTCTATAACTCCATCTCTCCATCTCTCTATAACTCCATCTCTCCATCCCTCTATAACTCCATCCCTCTATAACTCCATCTCTCTAAAACTCCATCTCTCCATCGCTCTATAACTCCATCTCTCCATCTCTCTATAACTCCATCTTGTCATATCTCTATAACTCCATCTTGTCATCTCTCTATAACTCCATCACTCCATCTCTCTATAACTCCATCTCTCCATCTCTCTATAACTCCAACTCTCAATTTCTGTATAACTCCATCTCTCTATAACTCCATCTCTCTATAACTCCATCTCTCCATCTCTCTATAACTCCATCTCTCTATAACTAAATGTCTCAATTTCTCTATAACTCCATTTCTACATCTCTCTATAACTCCATCTCTTCATATCTCTCTATAACTCCATCTCTCCATCTCTCTATAACTCCATCTCTATATCTCTATATAACTCCATCTCACTATATCTCATCTCACCATCTCTCTATAACTCCAACCCTCCATCTCTCTATAACTGCATCCCTCTATAACTCCATATCTCAGTCCCTCCATCTCCATAACTCCATCTCTCTATAACTTAATCTCTCCATCCCTCAATCTCTCTACAACTCCATCTCTAAATGTCTCTATAACTCTGTCTCTCCATCTCTCTATAACTCAATCTCTCCATCTCTCTATAACCCCATCTCTCCATCTCTTTATAACTCCATCTCTATATCTCTCTATAACTCAATCTCTCCATCTCTCTATAACTCCATCTCTCCATCTCTCTATAACTCCATCTCTCCATCCCTCTATAACTCCATCCCTCTATAACTCCATCTCTCTAAAACTCCATCTCTCCATCTCTATAACTCCATCTCTCCATCTCTCTATAACTCCATCTCTCTATAACTCCATTCTCAATTTCTCTATAACTCCATCTCTTCATCTCTCTATAACTCCATCTCTCCATCTCTCTATAACTCCATCTCTCTATAACTAAATTTCTCAATTTCTCTATAACTCCATCTCTTCATATCTCTCTATAACTCTCTCCATCTCTCTATAACTCCATCTCTATATCTCTATATAACTCCATCTCACTCTCACCATCTCTCTATAACTCCATCTTTCCATCCCTCCATCTCTCTATAACTCCATCCCTCTATAACTCCATCTCTCAGTCCTCTCTCCATAACTCCATCTCTCTATAACTCAATATCTCCATCCCTCAATCTCTCTACAACTCCATCTCTATGTCTCTATAACTCTGTCTCTCCATCTCTCTATAACTCCATCTCTCCATCTCTATATCTCTCTATAACTCAATCTCTCCATCTCTCTATAACTCCATCTCTCCATCTCTCTATAACTCCATCTCTCCATCCCTCTATAACTCCATATCTCTAAAACTCCTTCTCTCCATCTCACTATAACTCCATCTCTCCATCCCTTCATCTCTCTATAACTCCATTTCTATATCTCTATATAACTCCATCTCACTATATCTCATCTCACCATCTCTCTATAACTCCATCTCTCCATCCCTCCATCTCTCTATAACTCCATCCCTCTATAACTCCATCTCTCTATAACTCCATCTCTCCATCTCTCTATAACTCCATCCCTCTATAACTCCATCTCTCTATAACTCCATCTCTCCATCTCTCTATAACTCCATCTCTCTATAACTAAAATTCTCAATTTCTCTATAACTCCATTTCTACATCTCTCTATAACTCCATCTCTATATCTCTATATAACTCCATCTCACTATAACTCCATCTCTCCATCCCTTCATCTTTCTATAACTCCATCTCTCTATAACTCCATCTCTCTATCTCTCATCTCTACAACTCCATCTCTCCATAACTCCATCTCTCCATCCCTTCATCTTTCTATAACTCCATCTCTCTATAACTCCATCGCTCAATCTCTCTACAACTCCATCTCTAAATGTCTCTATAACTCCGTCTCTCCATCTCTCTATAATTTCATCTCTCCATCTCTCTATTACTGCATCTCTCCATCTCTCTATAACTCCATCTCTGAATAACTCCATCTCTCCATCTCTCTATAACTCCATCTCTATATCTCTCTATAACTCAATCTCTCCATCCCTCTATAACTCCATCTCTCTATAACTCCATCTCTCCATCTCTCTATAACTCTATCTCTCTATAACTCCATCTGTCCATCTCTCTATAACTCCATCTTGTCATCTCTCTATAACTCCATCACTCCATCTCTGTATAACTCCAACTCTCAATTTCTGTATAACTCCATCTCTCTATAACTCCATCTCTCCATCTCTCTACAACTCCATCCCTCTATAACTCCATCTCTCTATAACTCCATCTCTCCATCTCTCTATAACTCCATCTTGTCATCTCTCTATAACTCAATCTTGTCATCTCTCTATAACTCCATCTCTCCATCTCTCTATAACTCCAACTCTCAATTTCTGTATAACTCCATCTCTCTATAACTCCATCTCTCCATCTCTCTATAACTCCATCTCTCTATAACTCAATTTCTCAATTTCTCTATAACTCCATTTCTACATCTCTCTATAACTCCATCTCTTCATATCTCTCTATAACTCCATCTCTATATCTCTATATAACTCCATCTCTCCATCTCTCCATCCCTCCATCTCTCTATAACTCCATCCCTCTATAACTCCATCTCTCAGTCCCCCCATCTCCATAACTCCATCTCTCTATAACTTAATCTCTCCATCCCTCCATCTCTCTATAACTCAATCTCTCTATATCCCCTTCTCTCCATCTCTCTATAACTCCATCTCTCCATCTCTCTGCAACTCCATCTTTCTATAACTCCATCTTTCTATAACTCCATCTCTCTATAACTCAATTTCTCAATTTCTCTATAACTCAATTTCTACATCTCTCTAACTCCATCTCTTCATATCTCTCTATAACTCCATCTCTCCATCTCTCTATAACTCCATCTCTATATCTCTCTATATCTCCATCTCTCCATCTCTCTATAACTCCATCTCTCCATTCCTTCATCTTTCTATAATTCCATCTCTCTATAACTCCATCGCTCTATCTCTCCATCTCTCTACAACTCCATCTCTCCATAACTCCATCTCTCCATCCCTTCATCTTTCTATAACTCCATCTCTCTATATCTCCTCCTCTCCATCTTTCCATAACTCCATCTCTCTTTAACTCCATCGCTCAATCTCTCTACAACTCCATCTCTAAATGTCTCTATAACTCCATCTCTCCATCTCTCTATAACTCCATCTCTCTGCAACTCCATCATTCTATAACTCCATCTTTCTATAACTCCATCTCTCTATAACTCAATTTCTCAATTTCTCTATAACTCAATTTCTACATCTCTCTATAACTCCATCTCTTCATATCTCTCTATAACTCCATCTCTCCATCTCTCTATAACTCCATCTCTATATCTCTCTATATCTCCTTCTCTCCATCTCTCTATAACTCCATCTCTCCATCCCTTCATCTTTCTATAACTCCATCTCTCCATTCCTTCATCTTTCTATAATTCCATCTCTCTATAACTCCATCTCTCCATCTCTCTATAACTCCAACTCTCAATTTCTGTATAACTCCATCCCTCTATAACTCCATCTCTCTATAACTTCATCTGTCCATCTCTCTATAACTCCATCTTGTCATCTCTCTATAACTCCATCTTGTCATCTCTCTATAACTCCATCACTCCATCTCTCTATAACTCCAACTCTCCATCTCTCTATAACTCATCTCTCTATAACTTAATTTCTCAATTTCTCTATACTCCATTTCTACATCTCTCTATAACTCCATCTCTTCATATCTCTCTATGACTCCATCTCTCGATCTCTCTATAACTCGATCTCTCCATCCCTCTATAACTCCATCCCTCTATAACTCCATCTCTCTATAACTCCATCTCTCCATCTCTCTATAACTCCATCTTGTCATCTCTCTATAACTCAATATTGTCATCTCTCTATAACTCCATCTCTCCATCTCTCTATAACTCCTACTCTCAATTTCTGTATAACTCCATCTCTCTATAACTCCATCTCTCTATAACTCCATCTCTCTATAACTCAATTTCTCCATTTCTCTATAACTCCATCTCTTCATATCTCTCTATAACTCCATCTCTATATCTCTATATAACTCCATCTCTCCATCTCTCTGTAACTCCATCTCTCCATCCCTCCATCTCTCTATAACTCCATCCCTCTATAACTCCATCTCTCAGTCCCCCCATCTCCATAACTCCATCTCTCTATAACTTAATCTCTCCATCCCTCCATCTCTCTATAACTCAATCTCTCTATATCCCCTTCTCTCCATCTCTCTATAACTCCATCTCTCCATCTCTCTGCAACTCCATCTTTCTATAACTCCATCTTTCTATAACTCAATTTCTCTATAACTCAATTTCTACATCTCTCTATAACTCCATCTCTTCATATCTCTCTATAACTCCATCTCTCCATCTCTCTATAACTCCATCTCTATATCTCTCTATATCTCCTTCTCTCCATCTCTCTATAACTCCATCTCTCCATCCCTTCATCTTTCTATAACTCCATCTCTCCATTCCTTCATCTTTCTATAATTCCATCTCTCTATAACTCCATCGCTCTATCTCTCCATCTCTCTACAACTCCATCTCTCCATAACTCCATCTCTCCATCCCTTCATCTTTCTATAACTCCATCTCTCTATATCTCCTCCTCTCCATCTTTCCATAACTCCATCTCTCTATAACTCCATCTCTCTATAACTCCATCTCTCCATCTCTCTATAAATCCATCTCTATTATCTCTCTATATCTCCTTCTCTCCATCTCTCTATA